>NW_028076052.1:0-599 GCF_014824575.4 Sturnira hondurensis
GGGACAAGTCCACTGTCGAGTGCCCACTCCCAGGCTACTTTGGCCCCTAGACATTGTCACAGTTCCCCCAGGGCCCAGGCACTTCTAAGGAGTGTCCCCAGATTTGTCCAGTGCTCCACGTTAGGGGCCAGCATGTCCATCAGAGGAGCAGCCCCTGGAAAAGTGAGCACTGTGCCACTGCCCACAAAGTCAGGGACTCATACTCTGCCTAAACAGCTCAGCAAAATGCAGTTTGCACATCAGCACCAACTGGTCTCATCTCCTTCCCACCTGAGATGCCCATGGGCTCCCACCTGTGAGGATGTCCTAGGATGAGGTCCCTGTCCCAGGGCATGGGCATGTTTTCACCCTCAGGAAGTCGGTCCGTGAAATGTGATGCCCGAGAGCAGACAGCGCTCACCGAGCAGCCACGGCCTATGTACTCTGTGGGCGCCTCACGAGGACTTTTTCCCAGGAGGACCACAGTCAAAATCAAAGATGAACTATGAGCGTCCACTTACAGAGAGAGCCTGCTGGCACGCTGCCTTTGCTGCAAGACCTTGTCTCTACCCCAAAGGGGGAGTTTTCGTTCTTCCTCAGCAAGAGAACGGTCACCCTGG
>NW_028076054.1:0-1569 GCF_014824575.4 Sturnira hondurensis
CAAACACAGTCTCACAGGTACAGATTATGCTGGGGATTGCTGTGTGAGTGAAACCGTGTGTTCTTCTGTGTTCCTAGGGTGTGTGCCTGTGACCTGCCTATGCCTACGGGTGATCACTTACAATACAGGCCTCATTTAAGGAGCCCCTGTCCATCATCGACCCCCTGAGTCTCAAGGGTTTGGCGGAACTAAGTAGTTGGGTTGGTGAAGGGCTGGGCTGGTCCGTGGGCTTCACTTTCGAACTGATTTTCCCTCTTCTCTCTTGGTGGCTAGGACAGAAAGGGCTCAGAAATCTGAAAGGAGGGAAATCTTAACGTATTCCCCTGAGCCCGAGTGAAGTATAGTGGGCCACAAGACTCTTGGACAGGTGTGGCATGCCTTGTACACCTTCCAGTACATAAGCCATTCTTTACTGAAGTCCCTGCCTTTCTTCTTTAATGCTTCGGATCTAACTGTGCTTCCAACTTCTTGCCTAATCTGTACCCTCCAGAATATGACCCGACCAAAAGGCCAAGGGTCCAGTAACACCAGCCTTTGGGCACCAAGCGTGCGACTCCCTGGAGGCAGCCAACTGACCAGGACCGTGTGAGGCCCCTTCCCCTTACAGGAAGGACTCCCTCCATGCTGCACCCCCGCCCCCCTTCACCGCACCCCTGACCCAGGGGTACGTAGGAAAACGTCCATGTCCTGCCCCAAGCAGTTCCAACAAGATGAGACCTTTGTCCATTTTCCTTTATAGGGTTATAAAGTAGGTGTAGATCTGAAAGGAGGGATCGATACAGGGTGCAGCCCAAAAAAGATTTGGAATGGTTTCCAGAACTCAAAGTGTGCAGGAATATCGGAGGTAATATTATTAAAATATCCTCACCGCACCACCTCACCCCCCCCACACCCCCCCCCCGCCAAGCGCCCAACACACCTTCAGGTGTCAGTTGCGGGAAGGGATGGATGGAGCAGGGCCATTGAGATTTGTTTCGCATAGAAACAGTTTTGCAGCTACCCTCTGGAATGGTCATTTAACGTACCTATAACCTTTAACTGGTTTGATAGATATGTTAAATAGCTGTGGCCAGGCTTTGAGCCAGAGAGAAATAAGTGGCTGCTGCCCAGGAGGTAACAGGGTGCAGGGGGGAGAGGGGTGGTGTTGAGGCTAAGGCTCAGAGAGAGTGCCTGGGTGAGAGCCATGTGCCTTTAGCACAGAGAGGAACGTCCTCTTGGTCAGGTGAGGGGGAGAGCCACGGTGTTTTGGAAAGATGTAGACCCCTGTAGCCATTAGGAGAGAGAGCCGCGCGGCTTTAGCAGAGTGAGGACCCCCTCTCGGCCAGGCGAAAGGGAAAACCACGCAGCTTTGCCAGAATGGGGATCCCCGTGGCCAGGGGAAGAACAAAGACACGTGCCTTTGGTGGAGTGTGGCTTTGGAAGAGGAGGCCCACGCGGCTTTGTGGCGCTTCTTTTGGCCATGTGGCCTGGAAAGCGGGAAAGACTTTGACTGGAACTTGGTACAAAGAACTCTTGCAAGCGGGAGGTGCTGCATGTCTCTGTGTTCATTGGAGATCCTGCCTGGACAGG
>NW_028076055.1:0-1048 GCF_014824575.4 Sturnira hondurensis
AACTTCCATATAAATCATAAAGCTCAAATAAAGTGTAAGACAAGGATGAGCTTAAGAGGTGGTAAGACCCAAGCTCCTGAGTTCAGTCCTTTGAAAATTGTTACAAATGCAAGGGAATAACACATCTAACAGGTCTGGTTACATTTTGATCTTTGGGAGGATTAGCACAGACTTCAGGAAATGCAAACCACAAAGTGGCGTAGGTACAAAGCAGGCCTGCTCACCCACGGGAATAATTTTCTATGGGGGCGATCTTGCATGCTGACTTACCCCACACTGGTTTCCCACGTGGGTGTTGAGCTAGGTTTCTGCATCCGGAGATGCCATTCCCTACATCTCTCTCCGTGTTTTTAGTGAGTACTGCTCATAGTCTCAGAAAGATTTCCACTTACTCCTTTTTTATAGGACCTTGGGGAAAGAATGATCAAATGCATTGAAGTACACTAGCACTATTAGAATTAGTAAAAAAAAAAAAAAAACACAGCAGTTCCCAACACCCACATTCTCAGATGAAGTCCATCAAACTAAGTTTTTTGGACATACCAGCCAACATATTTATGGGAGGTCTGAAAAAACTCCTGCTTGGTTAGTCATTGAATGTCCTGTAGCTACTGATGTAGCTCCAGCTGCAATGTATCAATTTGTCCCTTTAATTTACTAGTAAATGACCTTAAGTGATGTTGATTACTGCCCCGGGAATTTACTTCAGGATAATGACATACAGCTTGGAGAAGTGTAGATGAGGAGAGTCTAATGAGCGGAGGTGGGTCGCGTCTAAAGAAGCATTTTATGTGATATGGCTTCACTCTCTTTGTGGGCAGTTCCAAAAGTCATTCTTGAAAGAAAACATAAGCATATCCTCTTCCCCAAGCTAAAAGTTCTACAAGACCCTGCCAAGTGCCATCTTTTAAAGGGCCTCTAATAAAACCTGAGGCAAGGTAGCTTTGACTTTTCTGTCTGAAAATATTTTTCAATTGGAGTATGAAGGAATACATTGTCATTTAGAAAATTATATGTAAACATGGCACAAAATCAAATTTTGCGGGTG
>NW_028076056.1:0-872 GCF_014824575.4 Sturnira hondurensis
TGTCCACTAGGAAAGAGATGACTTACCCGCTACCTGCAGCATTACCCTAGGCACAGTGAGGGTGATGGGGGTCTTTGAATCCACGCTGCTTCAATCGCCTAGGAGTCCAAGAAGTTCCACAGCGACCAGGGAAGAGTCCACACCTTGATCAGCTGGTCCCCAACGTGGAGGCATCGGGGATGAGCCTCTAAGGGGACAGGCATCTCTCCAGTGGCCAAGCTGTTGGCAATTGGGGCAAGGCTTCGTTGGTGGCCGGGGTTGAGGACACTGGCGAGCCCAGTGCCCTTCTTTGCCACACTTGAAACAAGCCCTCGGTGGGGTGTTCTTTGGCCCAGACTTAGGCTTCACCCCCGTGCTGGTGTTTGCCACCAGCCACAGGGCAGCTAGTATGGCCTGGGTTTGCAGGGCTACCTTTTGCTGTAGGCGAGCCTGGTGGGCAGCCTCAGCCTCTGCTTCCCGGTTATTGAAAACCTTAAATGCCTTATTTACCAGATCTCGGATGGGGGTTTGGGGCCATCCTCAGACTTTTTCAGTTTCCTTCTAATGTCTGGGGCCGACTGGGAGATAAAGTGAGTAGCTAGGACAGCGGCCCCAGTGTTAGAAGTTGGGTCAGGGTGGGTATGGAGCACCATTGCCTCGTTTAGTCTGTTGAGAAACAGCGCCGGATTTTCTCCAGGGCCTTGGGTGACCTGTCTGAGCTTATGATAATTGACTGCTTCCTGGGCAGATTGGTGCATACCTGCTATGAGGCACTCGACCATTTGGTCCCAGCGCCTCCGACCCGCCTGTCCTACCTGGTAGCCCCAGCCTGGTCCTGCCTCTGGCATGGCTTCAGCCTGTACTGGCATTAGAGGATTGGTGGTGTGGGTTTG
>NW_028076057.1:0-908 GCF_014824575.4 Sturnira hondurensis
TGTCCAACTTCCCCAATACCATTTACTAAATAAACTCTCTTTAGCCCATTGTATGTGCTTTCCTCCTCTGTCAAATGCTAACTAACTATAAAGGTGTGGGTTTATTTTTGGGCTCTCTACTCTGTCCCATTAATCTGTGTGTCTGTTTTTATGCCAGTACCATACTGTTTTGATTACTATGGATTTACAGTATAGCCTGAGATTAGGGAGTGTGAGTCCTCCAACTTTGTTCTTCTTTCTCGGAATTTCTGTTGCTATGTGGGACTTTTTATAGGTCCATATAAATTTTTCTTCCATTTTTTTCTTTATTTAATTATTGTTCAAGTACAGTTTTCTGTCTTTTACTCCCATCCCAGCCCACCCCGCAGTGGTCCCCACCTCCCTCCCATTTCCATGTGCTGGAGGAAACTGAAGTTCTTGTCCTTGTGTCCTTTATACTTGTTCCTATGAATCCTTCCCCTTTTCCCCTGTGATTCTCTCCACTGTCCCCTCTGGTCCCTGTCTGCCTGTTCCCGTATTTGAGTGTCTTTGGTCATATTTTGCTTGCTTGTTTGTTTTGTTGTTTAGGTTCCTGTTAAAGGTGAGATCATATGGTATTTGTCTTTCACTGCCTGGCTTGGTCCATATAAATTTTTGAACTGCAATGGTATCTCAGTACTCATCATTAATTCTTTCTGGAACTTGTGATGAATGCCAAAACCAATGAGTAACAAGGAAGCAAGCATTAATGAAATATTTTCTCTTGCAGGGTAGTATTGTGATTAATACAAGTTCTAGCAAGTATGATGAGTCCTGAGCAAGTGAGAAATGCTGAAATATTTCTTCTCATCAAAATGTGATAATTACAGATTTGACAAGTTCTTTTTAAAATATATTTTATTGATTATACCATTACAGTTGTTCTATTC
>NW_028076058.1:0-753 GCF_014824575.4 Sturnira hondurensis
AAAGTACAATAAAAAAATTAAAAGATCAGTTAAAATACAAGGACACATAAAATTTTTTTTAAATTGCCCTGGCTGGTGTGGCTCAGTGGATTGAGTGCTGGCCTGTGGACCAAAAGGTTGCAGATTTGATTCCTAGTCAGGGCACATGCCTGGGTTGTGGGCTAGGTCTCCGGTTGGGGGCTTGAGAGAGGCAACAAATTGCTTTCTCCCTCCCTTCCCCTCTCTCTAAAAAGAAATAAATAAAATCTTTAAACTTTTTAAAAAAAAATCACTGTGGAAAAAAAATAGAGGGGAACAAGAATATCAAAGAAATGTTTGAAAAAGGCAAATCAGTTTTACCTTACTCTCTACTCCTTTGCTTAGCCTCCTCCATTGCAGTCCCTTTTTTTACCCCCTGCTCTATCTCCGGCCTCACTTTACCTCCTCCTAGTCTTCCCACAATTTATTGGGTTGGCCAAAAAATTGGTTTGTTCTTTTCCATAAGATGGCTCTAGTAGTGTTACGTTGATTTTAATTTTACTCTAAACCTTTTTGTTAGACTGTACTATGACAGGTGTCATATGAGCGTTCTTTAACACTTGTCAAAAACCAAAACCAGTCCTGGCTGGTGTAGCTCAATGAATTGAGTGCCAGCCTGCAAACCCAAGGGTCGCTGGTTCGATTCCCAGTCAGGGCACATACCTGGGTTTTGGGCCGGTCCCCAGTGGGGGCCATGTGAGAGGCAACCACACATTGATGCTTCTCTACCTCTCT
>NW_028076059.1:0-556 GCF_014824575.4 Sturnira hondurensis
TCTACAGAGGCACTTATCAAATGAAAGAGTGAATTTAAAAAATATATATATATACATGTATATTTGAAAATATAGAGCTGTAAGTCTTACAGAGATGTAAGAGTTAAATATGTATATGTAAACTCTGCCTCCTACATGAGCTTCCCACTCTCACATTTCAGAGTGGCCAATGTTTCCTCACACCAGACAGCGCAAGAATCCAGAGGTACAGTTCTTGGAGAAAGTGTAGGGGCCACAGGCCCAACGTGGCACCTGAAAACCTCTGGCAGACAGAAAATGAGGAAAGTAAAACTTGAAAAAAATCATTTCTTAAAAACTACAGTTGACATACATTATTACATTAGTTTTGGGTGTGTCTACCCCAGGGATTAGACATTACATAACTGAGTGAGTGATCATCCCAGTAAATTTCACACCCATCTGATACCTGCACACAGTTATTAGACTATTATTGCCTATATTCTCTATGGTGTACTTTACACTCTCATGACTGTTACATAACAAAAATGTGCTTCCTAATCCAGTCACCTTTATGCCCACCCACCCAAGGCCCTCA
>NW_028076060.1:0-882 GCF_014824575.4 Sturnira hondurensis
GGGTGGAAAAGGGAGGGAGGGGAGGGAGGGGTTGGGTGGGTTGGGATGGGACAAATAGACAGAAAACTGTACTTGAAAAATAATTAAATAAATTTAAAAATAAAGAAAGAAAGAAAGAAAGAAAGAAATGTACCATAGTTTTTTTTTTAAGATTTTATTTATTTATCTTTAGACGGGAGAGAGGGAGAGAGGGAGAGAAACATCAATGTATGGTTGCCTTTTGTGCGTTCCCTGCTGGGAGTTGACCTGCAGGGAACTGGCCTGCAACCCAGGCATGTGCCCTGACTGGGAATCGAACTGCGATCCTCTGGTTCGCAGGCCTGTGCTCAATCCACTGAGCTACACCAGCCAGGGCCTGTACCATAGTTTTTTTGATCCACTCATTTATTGATGGGCACCTAGGTTGCTTCCAGCACTTGACTATTGTAAATTGGGCTGCTATGATCATTGGTGTGCATAGGTTCTTTTCGATTAATTTTTCAGGGTTCTTAGGATATAATCCCAGCAGTGGTATTGCTCGGTCAAAAGGCATATTCATTTTTATTTTTCTTAGAAAATTCCATACTATTTTCCATAGTTATTTTACCAGTCTGCAATTCCACCAAAAGTAAACTAGGGTCCCCTTTCCTCCACAACCTCTCCAACACCTGTTGTTCGTTGCTTTGTTTATTATGTCCATTCTGACCATTGTAAAGTGGTATCTCACTGTGGTTTTAATTTGCACCTGTCTGATAGCTAGCGATATTGAGCATCTTTTCATGTCACTCTTGATCCTCTGTATGCTCTCCTTGGAGAAGTGTTTGTTCAAGTCCTTTGTCCACTTTTTAATCGGGTTGCTTGTCTTCTTAGAGTGGAGTTGTGTAAGTTCTTTGTATATTTTGG
>NW_028076061.1:0-1082 GCF_014824575.4 Sturnira hondurensis
CCTAAACCCTAACCCCTAGCCCTAACCCTAACCCTAGCCCTAACCCTAACCCTGACAGTAGCCCTATTGTTAACCCTAATCCTAGCCCTAACTCCACTCCAAGCCGTAGACCTACCTACGCCTTGCACTAGCCCTATCCCTAACCATATCCTTAGCACTGACCCTAACATTAATCATAAACTTACTACAAACACTAAAATTAACCATAGCCAAAAACCTTACCCTAAACCAAGCCATAACCTTAAACAAAATCCTAACCCTAACACTAACCCTCATCTTAAGTCTAAGCCAACCCCTATTCTTACCCCTAACCCAAACCTTAACACTAACTATAAACCGAAACTCTGACACTAAATGTAACCCTAACCTTGATCCAAATTCTAGACCTAACCTTAACTCTAATCCTTGCCCCAGCCATATAGCCCTAATCCCTAACCCCTAACACTTATCCTAACTCATACCCTGACTGGAAACGTATCCTAATCCTAAACCTAGTCATAGCCTTAACCCTAACCATAACCCTAGCCCTAGCCCCAACTCTACCCCTAGCCCTAACATTTAACCTACACCTACCTCACCCTATACCAAACCCATACACTAATCATAACCATAACCCTACAACTAGCCCTAGCCCTAGCCCAAGACCTAGACCTAAACCCTACCCTAACTCTAACTCTAATCCTAATCCTAGCTCTCACTATAACCCTAATCCTGGTCCTAATCCTAACCCAAACACTAACAATACCTCTAGCCCTGACCCTAACACTAACCCTACCTCTATCTCCAACCCTAGTGTTAGCCCTAATGCCAACCCCAAACCAGCCCTTGCCCTATTCCTAACACTAACCCTAAACTTTACTCTAACCCGCAACCCATCCCAACTTAAACTTAATCATAACATTTGCACTCTCCCCGTAGCCACGAGCTCTAGCCATAGCACTAGCCCTTGCCCTTACCTTAACACTTACCCTGACCCTAGCAGTATTCTAGCCATAGCCTTAACCTTAAACATAATCCTAACCCTAGCCCTAATCCTAACCATAGCACTAGCTTAAACATTAAACCTAAACCTTCCCCTAATC
>NW_028076062.1:0-504 GCF_014824575.4 Sturnira hondurensis
TTAATTATTTTTCAAGTACAGTTTTCTATTACTCCCAACCCATCCCACCCCCTATCCTCCCCCCTCCCTCCCATTTCCACCCCTCTCAGTTGTTGTCCATGTATCCTTTATATAGGTTCCTCTAAATCCCTCCTTTATTTCCCCTGAAATTGAGTTCTTTATTTTTTTTGCTCGATTCCTCTACCACTCTCCCCCAATCTTGCTTGTTAGTTTATTCATTAGATTCCAATATGAGTGGAATCATACAGTATTTGTCTTTCTCTGACTGGCTTATGTCACTTAGCAAGGTGTTCTCAATCTTGTTTATCTACTCAGAGAGCCAGCTGTTGGTTTCATTGATCTTTTGTATTGTTTCTTTGGCCTCTGTTTTTTTTGTTTATTTTCACTTCTGATCTTTTTTGTTTTCTTTCTGTACTCACTTTGGGCTTTGTTAGTTGTTCTTTGTCTATTCTTTTATGTGTAAGATTAGATTGTTTATTTAAAGTGTTTGTTATGTCTTGAGTT
>NW_028076063.1:0-1370 GCF_014824575.4 Sturnira hondurensis
TCTCGTGAGTCCCCTGCTGGGAACTGGCCTGCAACCCAGGCATGTGCCCTGGCTGGGAATCGAACCGCAATACTCTGGTTCGCAGGCCCGCACTCAATCCACTGAGCTACACCAGCCAAGGTTAATATGCAGATTTTTATAGGCCACGTACAAAGCGACTATGAAGAGAACCTCGAATTCTGACCCCACCCTCCCGTGCTTTCTCAAAAGGAACTGTTCATAAGCTTTGATCAGTGTAGCCAAGACCCACTCCTGGTGGGCCCAGCCTGGGGACTCTCTGCTGTGTCTGATACTCTCTGTGTCTACTTCACCACCATATCGAGATGCCTATTTCATGCATTAGGCTGAGCACTCAATAGTGAGTTTCCCACTAAAACACGTCACTAAACTTCCCTGTAAGCTCAGCCATTATCAACTGGTTTCCACAAAGGTGGTTTCCACCTGTAGCTTCTGGGAGATGCTGGCTGCCTACTCCCATAGTAAACAAAGTGCACAGCGCCTCTCTGGTTGTCTAGTACAAATGATTTGTGTCTCCGGGTTCTTTGCTGGCTGCGGCCTCTCTGCAGGCCCAGCATTTTTCTGCATGTGGCACAATGGGTCAAGTGTCTTAAGGCTCTCTGGGGAAGAAGAATAATTTCCTGAGTTGGAGAGGGTCTCCGATGAATCAATTCTATGACACTTTCTATGAAACACTATTGAATATCCTTAGAGGTAGCAATAGGACAATATTGTTTAATTACTACTTGCCAAATGTTATAAGAAGCCTATTGGATTCCTAAGAGGTATTACTGACTTTATTAGAAGAACTCAAGATGTTATGTGATTTGTCCAAGATGACCCAGCTCACACGAGGCAGAGGAAGGTCCAATTCTAGGCTCCTCCTACTCAGACACACTTACTCCAAGCCTTGGGGAGGCATCACGCTGCTCTCCCACCAGCTGAGCTCAAGCTCATCCTCTATTACTACTTTTCGTCAGCCAGCCTCACCTGGACCATTTTTACCTGGACCTCATAAACCTCAGTGATCTTTCTACACCTGAGTATTCTCAGAGCAGACTTACTCATTAGGACAGTTAGGGTAGCATAAAGGTTAAGTGCACAGAATGAAACCCAGCTCTGTAGGTTCGAATCCAAGTTCTGCTATTTACTGGCAGTGTGACCAAGCCATGTGACCTCGGGCAGGCTAATTGCCTTCTCTGTGCTTTGGTTTCCTCATTTGTAATATGATGATAATAACTGACTGTCTATCTCCCTGGATTATGAAAAGTAAACACCTTATATAGTTAAAACACTCAGAAGAGTGCTTGCTATATAGATACATATGCTATCATTCATATTCATCATTTGCATTATTTGTCCCCCTTGCCTTC
>NW_028076064.1:0-760 GCF_014824575.4 Sturnira hondurensis
CCCAGCCCTGCCCGCCCCCCGTCCAGTGCTCCCCCCTCCCTCCCATTTCCGCCCCCCGCCCTTAGTTATTGTCCATGTGTCCTTTATACTTGTTCATGTGAGTCCATCCCCTTGAAAGAGCAGTTCTTAACATGGGCTCCGGTTTCTCGTTGGAAAGCACAAGCTGCAGACCAGAAAACCGAGATTTATAAATGAGAGTCTTCTGATCCTGTTCATTCTTAGCTTCCCTCACCCTGCACACCCAGGTTCCAGCACCTTTCAGAGCTTGTTTCAGTCCCAAGTCTTCAGATTGGCTGGAAAAAGGCACCAACTCAATAATGTATGATGAGAACATTGTTGTCAAACAGCCCACCTTATTTTCAGCTAGATGGTACCAGTAGTTTCCAGCAAAAAGTTCAGAGAAAGGTGAAACTTAAAATTCCACACATTGCCTCTCTCCCTGGTGGCCCAAGAGCCATGTCTGGAGGTGGTCCTGTTGATTTATGCAAGGGAAGGTGACAGTCCTCACCACAGGTCTGTAGTTAGTGGAAAGGGCTGTGGACAGTGTGAGAATCAGCCATCCTCTTTTCCTTCACAATCCGACACACCAAATGCATTCACATTTTACTGCTGGGTTGTCCAAAAAGCCTGTTTAGTTTTCTCTGTACAATAAAAGTAACATGTTTTATTTTCACCAATAACTTTATTGACTTGGACATTTGAGTATGCCAGCTCTCTCTCACTACTGGCTTGTACTGGGTAGGGGCCAGGGGTGCTGCTA
>NW_028076065.1:0-637 GCF_014824575.4 Sturnira hondurensis
GAATGAAGGGGGGAATAGAACAACTGTAATGGTATAATCAATAAACTATATTGATTTATTTTTTTGGTGTTTTTATAAAATAAACTATATTTATAAAAAAATAAAATAAAAACATCAAAAAAATAAATCAATATAGTTGATTTATCTGTCATTCCCTACCCTGCTCCGCTGCTGGCTCTGTTCTCTTACCGTCCCCGTTGAACGGTTCGTAGCTGTCGGACTTCCGTATAATTCGGTTTTCTGGTCTCTGGGTGTGTCTTAGTTCTCCAAAACTTTTGTTGTATCCAAACTTGGTTGTGGGAGAAGGCACAGTGTTTCCACCTATGCCTCCATCTTGGCGGAAGTCCTCAATAAACTATATTTACAAAAAAAAGAAAGAAATTAAAAACAGTGCTACCATATGACCTGGCAATCCCATTTATGGGTATTTATCAAATGAAATGCAAAACACCAATTCCAAAAGGTACATGCATCCCTGTGTTCACTGCAGCATTATTTGTAATAGCCAAGATAGGGAAGCTGTCCATCAATAGATGATTGGTAAAGAAGCAGGACATATATGCAATGGAATATTACTTGGCCATTAAAGAAATCTTACCATTTGTGACAACATGGATGGACCCAGAGGGTGTTACAC
>NW_028076066.1:0-2996 GCF_014824575.4 Sturnira hondurensis
TAGGCTTTATTTCCTGTCGCTGGGGCCCTGGGTTGTATGGTCTGTCTCAATGGCCTTTTTTTTTTTTTTGGCCTGGTTTATCTCCATGTGAATGTGTGTCCTCGGTCAGCCAACCGCCTTGCACGCCTCGTTTCTTCCCTGTACCTGTTCTGCTAACCACCACCTCTTCCTTCTGGGAATCCTCACCACTCGCCTCCGACTCCACCCCTCTTTCCTGTCTGGGTGAGTGGTTCATTGTTGTCAGACTTCGGTACAGTTCAATTTTCTCTCTGTTCTGGTTGTTTTTGTTTCTAAATCTTTGTTGTCCTTAAATTTGGTTGTGCGAGGAGGTGCAGTATTTCCACCTACACCTCCATCTTGTCCAGAAGTCCTCTAACTTTATTTTTTGATAGTATGTGTATGAGCTTTTGAGTGTTTATGTTCCTAAACACCTTGTCATCCTTTTGTTTCCTTTTCAATGGTGATTTTCCTAACATGACTGTTGAAATAGAGGAAATATTTTAAATTTGCTTTCCAGTCAGGTATCCATCCAGGTATTTATTGGACCACTACTGAGATAGAAGTGGAAGATCCTGGACACTATTTTTCTTTTAAGTGTGTTTTATTGATTATGATACTTCACTTGTCCCAATTTTTTTCTACCCTTTATTCCCCCTCCAACCTGCAGCATCCCTTTCCCAATTCATGTCCATGGGTTGTACATATAAGTTCTCTGTCTTCTCTGTTTCCTATACTGTTCTTAAACTCCTCCTGTCGTTTTGAAGCCTCCCAATTATGTTTCTTATTCCCTGTACCTTTTCTCCCATTTTCCTTCTCACCCTTTCCGCTGGTAACCATCCATGTAATCTCCATTTCTGTGAATCTTCCTGGTCTAGTTGTTTGCTTTGTTTTTGTTTTTGTTTTAGGTTCAGTTGTTGATAGTTGTGAGTTTGTCGTGATTTTACTGATCATAGTTTTGATCTTCTTTTTCTTAGATCTAAATCCCTTTAACATTTCATATAATAAGGGCTTGTAATGGTGGACTCCTTTAGATTTTTCTGGTCTGGGAAGCTCTTTATCTGCCCTTTCATTCTAAATGATAGCTTTGCTGGATAGAGTATTCTTGGACGTAGGTCATTGCCTTTCATGACTTCAAATACTTCTTTCCAGCCCCTTCTTCCCTGTAAGAAAAATCAGCTGATAGTCTTAGGGGCACTCCTTTGTAGGTAACTGTCTCCTTTTCTCTTGCTGCTTTAAAATTCTCTTTTTATCTTTAATCTCGGGTAATGTAATTATAATGTGCCTTGGCATGTTCTACCTCGGGTCCTGCTTCTTTGGGAGTCTGAGGTTCCTGGATTTCCTGGAAGTCTTTATTTCCTTTGACAGATTGGGGACATTATTCTTAATTATTTGCTCAAATAAGTTTTCAATTTCTTTCTCTTCCTCTTTTTCTGACACCCCTGTGATTCCGATGTTGTAGTGCTTAAAGTTGTTCCAGAGGTTCCTAAGCCTCTCCTCATTTTTTTGAATTCTTGTTTCTTCATTCTCTTCCAGTTGGATGTTTATTTCTTCCTTTTGTTCCAGATCATTGATTTGAGTCCCATTTCCTTCCCTTCACTGTTGGTTCCCCGTGTATTTTGCTTTATTTCACTTTGTGTAGCCTTCATCTCTGCCTTCATTTTGTCACCAAGCTCAGTCAATTCTGAGCTTGTGGGAGAGATCAGAGAGGGAACAGTGCTGCTAAGTTCTAGCCCCACTTTCCAAGGAACTCTCATGTGAGACTGGGAGTTTCTCCTGCCTTCACCAAACTCTGCAGTATTTTGCAGCTAGAGGTTTGAGTCTTCAGTTTCAAGTCAACTAGCCCCATCTCACCCATGCAGTCCACCACCTTGCCACGGGTCCTCCACCCTCTGGGTTGCCTGTCTTCACCCTTCCTACCAGTCTGAGTGACTGTTTCTTTAACTCCTTGGTTGTCAGCGTTCCATGCAGTTTGATGTTCTGGCAGATCTGGTTGTTTATTGTTTTTAAATTAGTTGTTATCCTCCTTTTTTGTTGTGCAAGGAAGTGAAGCATATCTATCTATGTCTGCATCTTGGCCAGAACTCTCTGGACACTATTTAAAGAAAAAGATCAGAAAAACTTTTCTTTGGTGTTAGTATTTTATTTCTAATGTATCCATCCTTGTGACAAGCATCATGGTCTTCACTCCTTATGTTTATTATGTATATAGTCCTTATTTTTTACTTAATATAATAGAGTTTTTATTCCTGAAGAAACAGATTTTGACATTGCACAGTAACCATTCAGTATTTCTAGAATAAGCTAATGAGATGAAAGAAAAGTCAGACCATTTTGCTAAGTGAGATTGTTTTGGTCAACAGAGTCTACAGAAATGATGGTCTCTGGTCACAACAGCATATAGGTCAAGATGGGGGTGTGACTTGTCACTTAAACATTCCTTTCTCTTTTTTTGTGTGTAACAGGTCTGGCTGACCCATCTGCACTAACACAAGCAGTTGCTGCCTACCAAGGCTGTCATTTTATAGGCATGCCTGAATGTGAGGTAAAGTAATCTGCACAGTTCTCTGAAAAATCTGTGCCTTTCGCTTACGTTCTGTCCCTTTGTGGATTTGAATATATATTCTGCCCTTACTGTTGATGTATGGGCCCACTGAAAAAGATGCTTGGCTTTTTTACTCCCATTTTATAACCCTCCCTCTATAGAAAGAGGGGACCTTAGGTATCAACAAGGTCATACTTTCAGACTACTTCCAGGAGTCTGAAGTTCAGAGGAAGTGCTCAGGATATCCTGAGGACAGAATTGTTGAAAGAGCTGAGTAGGAAGTCTCTGCAAGTTCGTTCACAAACACAGCAGCTTCATGGTTATGTTTTATATATCGGGGTTTTTAGGAAAACTTCATTTAATAAAAGTTCTTCAGTTTTTGAAAAATAAAACCACTGGTCCGGTTCAACCTCCCTTCTCATGTAGGAATTTCTTCTGTCATAGGTGGTTGTCC
>NW_028076067.1:0-675 GCF_014824575.4 Sturnira hondurensis
TAAATCTATTACTCAAAGATCTGGATGTGAAACTGCAAGAATAGATGCAGACGATTTAGGTGACTGATAAGAATCCACTTCCTAGATGGCTGCTCACACTGATCTCAGAGCATAGGTTGGCAAGGCAGCCTCCTCAGTCTTCAATCATGATGGCTCTGATTCCATTAATCAGAGCTCCACCCTGGGACCAACTCTTGTCCTGAGGCCAGGCATTCTAACACCATAACATGAGTCTCAAATTGTAATGTGTGAGATTTTGAATGACATAGTCATTTATAGAAATACCAAAGGAATCAAATCATGTTTCTGTCCCGTTGGAAGGCAACTCCAGCAGACCTCCCCAAACTGAGGATCCCTGTAGTCTTGTGGAAACTTCTAGTCTTTGGAAGCAGAAAAGGGATGCAAGTCATTCAGAGTGAGCTGAATATCTTGTATAGTGAACAAGTTCCAGCCTCAATTTTGAACTAAGATGCCCATATAATTTAATATTATTTCCTCTTGTTGCTTACATATAACAACTATTCTAATTTTCTAGTGGTTGAATTTGTTTTCTACCCATAATGGTTGTTTGCTTCATGTTTTCACTCATGATTCCAGGAATTTGATGGAATAAGTAAGGATCATTTTTTTTTTCATGTTGGATGCTGACATGTTAAAATTCATCCCTCTCTCTCC
>NW_028076068.1:0-744 GCF_014824575.4 Sturnira hondurensis
GAACAGCCTCTAAGATTTATTCAGTGGATACAGAAAGGTACAGACCAGTGTCCGCGACATGCTATCAGTTCTCAGAACAAGGGAGGATGCTCATATGGAAATGGGCATCTCTGGGCACATACAGGCCACCAGTTCACGCTGGGTCCTCTTTAGATGGAATCGAAGGTTAGGAGAGAGGAGTGGCAGGAACAATTTTTTTAATTGTCTACCTTGTTTGTTTCTTTTTAATTTTGCCTCATGCTTAAGAATTACCTACATAAAATTAAAGTCACTCTGGCTATTGTATAGAAAAGACTAGAAGGGTTAAGAAAGTAGGCAAGAGCCCTGACTGGTATAGCTCAGTGGATTGAGTGCGGGCCTGCGAACCAGACGATCGCGGTTCGATTCCCAGTCAGGGCGCATGCCTGGGTTGCAGGCCAGTTCCCAGCGGGGCACTCACCAGAGGCAACCATACATTGATATTTCTCTCCCTCTCTTCTTCCCTTCCCCTCCCCTCTAAAGATAAATAAATAAAAATCTTTAAAAAAAAACCTTTTCACTAAAGAAAAGAAAAGAAAAAAGGTGAGATATAGATAGCAGAAGAGTTAAGTGATAAAGACTGATAATATCTAGCTCTGGTTTATGTGGCTCAGTAGATTGAGCACTGGCCTGTGAACCAAAGAGTCGCTGGTTCGATTTCCTGTCAGGG
This sequence comes from Sturnira hondurensis, assembly GCF_014824575.4. Taxonomy (NCBI): domain Eukaryota; kingdom Metazoa; phylum Chordata; class Mammalia; order Chiroptera; family Phyllostomidae; genus Sturnira; species Sturnira hondurensis. The sequence continues at coordinate 689 of NW_028076068.1, forward strand.
CACATGCCTGGGTAGCAGGCCAGGTCCCCAGTAGGGGACACGCAAGAGCAACCACA
>NW_028076069.1:0-988 GCF_014824575.4 Sturnira hondurensis
GGGGGGTCTAACCCTGGCAACTAATACAGTTGGGGTCCTCCGTCCCTGGGGCAGTGCACAGCACGTTCCCAGGCACATCCCGCCCGAGGTCCCTTTGGGATGCCTCTGAGTTCCTGCACATTTACTCAGCCATTTGGGCATGTCCTGGGCTAATTCTTGCCATCTGTCTATATAGGGGTATTGATCGGGGTGACCTGGCTTCCCTGTAACTATGAGGTGACCTGTTCTAATGGTGGACAAGTTCAAAGTTCCCTCAGGGGGCCAGCTGACTCTGAAGGTAGGCCATTCTGATGTGCAAAAAGTCTCAAGTTGTTCTGCATTCAGCGACGGGTCCTGCCTTCTGAATTTACTGAAGTTCTGAAGCATACAGTCTAGGACTGTGGAAGGCCCACCTCCCATGGTCTTCCTCCCGCTCGGCGCAGACACACAAAGGGGTTCACTCGCTCGACCGCCTGGCCTACTCCCTCGCAGGACAAAGGTCGGTCTTGGCTAAGGTTGCCTCAGCAGAATTCGGGGTTAAATGCCAACCGTTAGGCCGAATGACCTGACACAGGAACTGCAGGTTGGGACCCAATCTTGCTCCATAGGTTTTTCACCCGTGGAGCCACAAACACATACACTCTCACTTTCACTCTCAGACACTCAGAAGTTAAACATTCCCTCCCCGAGTGAGGGTCCGGTGATCGGACTACCTAGTCTCGATCCTGGTTCTGGTCAGAAAGGGGGACTCAAACCTCCCTTCTTGGTCTCGGGTCAGGTCTCTCCCCGAGTGAGGGCATAGTGATTGGACTACCTAGTCTCGATCCTCAGGCAGATCTGGGAGGACTCAAACCTCCCTTCCTAATCTCAGGTCCAGTCTCCGGGGCACTTATCAATCTGGCGCCTTCTGATAGATCGTGGTCCGATACCCTCACTTCCCGTCTGGAGTCACTGGTCGGTGTCCAGTTCCCCAACTGGTTGGGGCCTAAGAAATCTCAGGGCACGTGCT
>NW_028076070.1:0-852 GCF_014824575.4 Sturnira hondurensis
CCCACACGGGTGCTTGTCCATCTGGGGCCTGTTTCCTAACACAGACTCTTTATTGAGGCCCGTGGGAAAGTGAGGGACACATTTATCACCTGATGGTTCTCGTGATGGGGACTGATTCCCAGCTCTTACAGCTCAGAGGGGACAGTTATTCTTGAAGACAGACATCCAGGTGGGTGATAGGTCCAGTCCATACACATGTGCTTTCCCTGTTTCCTGATCCCACCCTGGGTGTTCAGTCACAGTTCTGGAACCTTCCCTGTCCTTCAGGAGTGTGGGGCTCCTTTAGGCTCACAAGACACAGCCTTCCCCCTGACTTCTCACAGAACATTTTCTTCCCACAGGCAGAGACAAGAAGACCTACTCTCAGGCTGCATGTGAGTCTGGGTGTTGGGGAGGTGACGTTTGGGACCCTTGGGAGAGTGTGGGGAATCTTCGAGGGGGCTCCCCCACCCCGCAACTCTGCTGTTGTGTCTTCCCCAGGCAGCGACAGTTCCCAGGACTCTGATGTGTCTCTCACAGCTCCTAAGGGTGAGACCCTGAGGGCAGGAAGTGGGGGGCATTGGGACTGAGGGACACACCGGGTTTGGGGGATGCTCAGAGTGGGACATTCTGAGCCTGCGGTGCGGTGGCTGTGGGGGAATGTGACACTTCTGAGACTGGACTGACCTGAGTTTCTTCACAATAACTTTCTTTGCAGGGTGACAAAGCTGCTTTCTACAGGACTTGGTGCTGAAACAGTCACCGCAGCCTCCTTTTGGGACTTGAACAATCCCTGACTGCAGTTTCTGCACCCAGCAATAGAATATTATTTAATCATCTCAATGTCCGTGCATTATTTTAATACTAGTCATA